>NW_027280091.1:0-10000 GCF_046629955.1 Centroberyx affinis
CTCTGTCCATGTTCCTACAAGTTCACTGCTCAGTTCTTCTCTGTTTCACCTCAGGTTCAACACAGAACACACACACACACACACACACACACACACACACACACACACACACACACAAAGGCATGTATGCCCGCTTGCACTCTTTGATCGTCCGTCATTTGAGTTGGGCCTGTGATCTCTAGACTTCCTTCTTTTGACAGGCAGCTCTGTCAGAGGTGATGACAACACACACACACACACACACACACACAAAGACCCCCCCCCCCCCCACACACACACACAAACACAAAAAAGACCTACAAAAACTACTACTCCATCACTGTGGAATGCCAGAACTAAGAGGTGTGTGTGTCTGTGTGTGTGTGTGTGTGTGTCTGTGTGTGTGTGTGTGTGTGTGTGTGTGTGGAGGGAGGGGTTGAAAGAAAAGCCTTTGAGAAAATGGAACATGTCTGTCATCTTTTCTCTGCTGACAGAAGCGACCCACTTCCATCCATCCATCTCCATCCATCTCCATCTGTCCACTCATTTGTACAAAATGACAATATTGGATCCTGCAATTTCAGACTGCGAGAGGCTGCAATTGTTTTTCTCATAATGATGTTATTGATGCTGAATGATGTCATAATGTTGTTTTTCTTATTATGTAAATGTGTTTTAGACCGCTGCCTAAACCAGGAGCTGTTAGTTCATGTCAGAGAGAGTGTTTCATCTCATTCAAACATTTGGATTTCATTACTCCCCAACTCCCCGCAATCTTTTCCACATTTGTTTTTATGTGAACAGAGAAATTGTGCAGAAAAACTTGTCCACATGTAACGCTATTCACTCACAATATTGAGCAATAAAATCACACTTGTAATATTTTGTCATACAGCTGCAGGATGAGGCTGTAGGAGATTTTGTTATGAACGTTATCCTTAAAAATTGTTAAAGTCTTTTTTTTTACATCCATCTATCCCACTATCCATCTTTCAAAGCATGCCTCAAAGGCCCATGAAGGCACAGTCAAAGAGAGATGTGTGTGTGTGTGTGTGTGTGTGTGTGTGTGTGCGTGTGTGTGTGTGTGTGACAGACTGAAGGACAGGAAGCAGAAAGCGAGGCCTCTTCATGTCCCTCGGGGCTGAAAAAACCTTGTAAGAAAAGTCCAGAAGCATTCCACTGACTCCAGGGTTAAAAATCCCAACTCTTAGGAGAGCGATCTGTCCTGTGGAGAAGATCCTCTGAACAGGAGAAGCTTCCAACTAACGAAAAACACACTCAAAAAATAATTGAATTACTTTACCAATTACTGCATAATAAAACTTTAGCGTTACTTTTAAATGTCTGCTTCAATTCTCTTATTACACATAGCTATATTATTTTAGTGCTGCTGTGGCACAGTGTGGGACAAGACAACTGTCAAATTTTATCTATCATTGTACCCATTATCACTATGACGAAAAGTAAGTAGTGGAACAATAAAACACAATAGATATGTTTTGATTTGATGGACCACCGTAAAGTCGGATGACCATAAACCGGATGATCCAGTAACGAGTAACGAGCCCATTTAAATTTCAGTAATTGTAATTGCGTTATTAATTTGAAAAAGTAATTAGTTACATTACTAGTTACTGACAAAAGTAGTGGAATTACTTTGTAACGCGTTATTCCCAACACTGTTCTTAATGTGCTGTAAAACATTATGGGATGGAATCGGAGCTGTAAATAAAATGAAAACCGCTCTGCTAAGCTTCTGCAAACCGCTGCAGAATGTGAACAATTAAGCCATCGCACCACTGTTCCCCTTTGTGTCCGTCTCATCGGTCTGTCTCCAACTCTCGGTGGGAGCCAGTCTATTGCCTGGCATCAACACACACACACACACACACACACACACACACACACTCACACACACACACACACACACACACGCACACACACGTACATACGCTCCTACACATGCAAACAAAAGGTTCTGCTGACCCACAGACACACAGACACACACACACACACACACCTCTCCACAGGATTTATGGATTAGTGGGGGCCTGCCAGGTCAGCCTCCCTCAATGGCCTGCAGACCCATCAATCAAACCGCTGTTACCGTGGCGATGAGCAGCCAGCAACAGGTCAGACAAGGGAGTGAGAGAGAGATAGAGAGAGAGAGAAAGGGGGAAACTGATGGAGTGAAAAAGGAAGATAGAAAGGGAGAGAAAACGAAGGGAAAAATACAGAGAGAGAAACTGAAAGACAGACGGAAAAAACACAAGACAATCACCTGCCGTCTCTGGAGGTTATCAGAGATTTCAAAGGTTTATGATGCTTTAAACTCTTCCTCACAAGCTCTTTGGAAGCGGTCTGACTCAGAGTGGAGGCGGTCTCCCTCTGCCACAGTTTACCACACAGTCCAGCCCATCAAAAAAAGCACTTTGTCCAAACGCTCTCGTACAAACAGACGGACAAGGCGTGGAGAGTGCACTTAGAGGCAGACATGAGCCTGACTTCATCACATCACCACGCGGGACAGGACTGGCTCTCCACAACTGGGTCAGGCCTCGAAGAAGGAGAGAGAGAGAGAGAGAGAGAGAGAGAGATCACGCCGAGCGACGATTTATGACTCGTGATGACAGACAGAGCGAGCGAGAGGCGGATAAGAAGAGAAGAGAAGGAATGGAAATGAAGATAGTTAAGAGGGTCGGTGTCAAACCTGAGGCCGAGCAGAGGAGACCCAGGATCTATCTATCTGCAAGGATAATGTCAAAATGTCACTTATATATCACTGCCTATAGAGGCTTTGCAGAACGCCTCACAAATCTCTTCATCAATCAATCAGCCATCACTAACACCATCATGGAGGGCTATAAACTGCACAAATAATGGCTAAATATACAGTATAACAAGCAGGCTAGAAAAAGAGAAATACCTGAGCAAGATAGTTGTGGTGAACAAACTACTAGCCACTACTAACGCTAACCTGACCAGATACAGGCAGATATTATATAAACACAAAATCAATCAGATGTATTTCTATCAGTGGGGAAATATCAGTTCCCAGTCAAAAACAAGACAAAAATGAACCATGTCTGATTGAATCCTGTTTAGACGGACAAGTTGTACATTTGGAAACACATTCAGCTGTTCTCAACTACTGTTTCCCAAGAGCTGTGGACCTCCAATATGGCCGCCAGAGGGTTATGTCACCTGAAAGCCCGTTATAGCCCTCTTATAGTCTAATTTATATTAAATGTAAATTACCAGTCGCCTGAAGAAACAGCTGACGTGTTTAGTGACTGTGGACACAAGCCAAACCTCTGTGGAAAGTGGATGAGTAACACTCTGCCTTCCCTTAACCTCCTGCTGAGGCGCCTGTGAGCAAGGCACTTAAACCACCTGACAGTACAATACTGTGGTGTGTGTGTGTGTGTGTGTGTGTGTGTGTGTGTGTGCGCTCAGTCAACTGTCCTTGGATGAATACAGCTTAAAAAAAAAAGTTGAATATCAAAATATAATTCACTTCTAATTCAACAAGCCACGACTTCGAAAAATGTCTGGAAGTTTCTGTAAAACTCAGTATGTAATTTACACACACTATGTAAGTTATAAATGTCAATAACTAAACCTATTAACCCTTTGTGAGCCGGCCTATAAAGTTACCTATTCTAACTGAGGCCAATAAATGCTTGAGTGAGCCGAAGCCTTTCTGTGTGTGTTTGTGCATCAATGTATGTGTGTGTGTGTGTGTGTGTGTGTGTGTGTGTACCGGTGCAATGTGTATGTGTCTGCTCCTGTGGAATGCAGGTGTGTGTGTGTGTGTGTGTGTGTGTGTGTGTGTGTCTGGCCCCTGGCTGGTTTAATAATTGTACACATTCCTTGGTGGCACCGCATTCCTGGTGCCTCAGGTAACCATGGAGATAAGGAGGGAGACACACAACAAAGGGACAGAGGGAGGGAAGGAGGGATGGAGGGATGGAGTGAGTACAGGCCCTGGGGAGAGAGGGAGAGAGGGAGAGGGGGAGAGGGGATGGGGGGGTGGGGGGATGGGGGGGATGCATCACTTTGTGAAATGATGAGAAAAACTGTGGATGTTCATCACCCATCAGCGATCTGTTAGAGGCTTTGCAACTTCATTTAGAGATGAGATAATATATCGAAATTCAAAATATCACAATACAATAAAGTGACAATCCGTAACATGAATGGTGATATCAGCTCCATGTTATTCTGCTGTAATAATCACTAATGAGACTCTTGCCCATCACAGTTTCACAAGCTCTCCATCTAAATTATATTACTGTCACTTTGTAATGACATTTTTAAATCGTTGTTTACATTCTAGCAGCCAATGGCATCGCTGGAAAGATTTGTGTCTCAGAAATAAACAGAATTCTGCACAGTCAGACTTTGTTGTCACTGAACTTTTATTTATTTATTCACTACATCGTTTCGTGGTTGTAGTGAATTGACATATCATCTCATCCCTAACTTCATCTGTCACTTCTTTAAGAGAAATCTCTTCTGTTAGTTGTCTCTCCACTCTGGACAAAAACAACAGAAATTATGTTTTCAGCGTTTACTTTGCCTTTCACAAACAAGAAGACATGGGGAGTGAGATTTTAACATTTTAACGGTGAGCGTCAAAGACAGAGAAAGAAAGAAGCAGTGTGAGAGAGGAAACGCCCCCAGATGACCAGAACTGGACACTGTCACTATGCTGTGTGTGTGTGTGTGTGTTTGTGTGTGTGTGTGTGTGTGTGTTCTGATCTATGTTCTTAACTATATAACCAGTGACTTGTGAGGGCTGATTTCCGGATCTCATTAGGAAACTTTAGGGTTATTTTTAAGGTTAGAGGTTTTGTGTCTGTGTGTGTGTGTTTGTGCGTGTGTGTGTGTGTGTGTGTGTGTGTGTGTGTGTGTGTGTAACTGGACAGCATCACAGTGTATCACAGTGTGTGTGACAGACCAAAGAGACAGACAGAGGGGGCAGAGAGTTGATAAATGTTCCTGTCAAAAACCAAACTGGAGAAAACACAGAGAGCAGTCCTGGGAGGTGAAGTGCTGCCAGTCGAGTCGTAAAAGCTCTGACATCACTAAACAAGTAATGGAACTGTAATTGAATTGATATAAAAGTAATCAGATTACAAAATGTAATCTACATGTAATCAAAAAGGCATGAAGTCAAAAAGTAATCTAATGACAAAATTCGGTCTAAATGTAAGCTATTTAAACGGAAAAAAATTACAAAATATCACTTGTGACAAAAAATGTAAAAAAAAACAATCATATGCCATCTAAATGTGATCAGAATGTGTAATTAGAAATATATACGATCTGTAATCCTTTGGAAGTTTAAAACATGTCATCTGGATGCAGTGAAAGTAATCTGATTACAGTAATGTAACTGCAGTGTGATCCATATAATCCATGTGATCCATCCAAACTGAGGATTCCTTTAAAGTGTCTCGTCTCCGGGGGAAAGGCTGACACAGCTACATGTCCTGACAGATGTTCAGCGTGTGTGTGTGTGTGTGTGTGTGTGTGTGTCTGTGTGTGTGTGTGTGTGAGAGAGAGAGAGAGCGTGTGTGAGACCTCTCTCTCTACAGTAAGCCGGGCGGATGGGCAGCTTATCCTGGCGTCTTGGGGGCGTCAGGATGGAGTGTGCTTGTGTGTGTGTGTGTATGTGTGTGTGTATATGTATATATGTGTGTGTGTGTGTGTGTTAGGGAATGCTTCCAAAGGCAGAGAGAGAGAGAGAGAGGGGGCGAGAGAGGTTGACAAGAGAGGGATAAAGGAATAATGGAAGTGTTGTAAAGGAGGAGAGGGCGACGGCTTCAGCTGTGTCTGTCAGTATGGAAATCTATTCTTTCATTCATTCACTTTCACTCATTCATTCATCTATACTTCTGTGTTTCCATTTATTCAACCACACATCCATCCAATCATGTACATGTATTAATTAATTAATTAATTCATTCATCCATTCATTCATTCATTCATTCCAGACTCTACATTTCGGCCTATTCTTCTGTCAGTCTGTTATCTCTCACTCCATCTCTCCAGACAGCTCCAGTGGTGCCAGACCAAGGAGCATGGCAGCTGCTGTGACACACACACACACACCAACACACACACACACATACACACACCAACACACACACACACACACACACACGGTGCTCCCCAGCAGAGAGAAGATCAGTGAAAGTTGATTTATTCCTTGTACAGTGTGTCTCTCTGGAGAGACAGCAGCTGCCATGTGTGTGTGTGTCTGTATGTGAGTGTGTGTGTGTGTGTGTGTGTGTGTGTGTGTGTGTGTGTGTGTGCATGTTGGGGAGGCTGGGAAGCTCCCAAAGAGCGAAGGTCATTCCTTGCATTCCAAGTCAATCTCAGTATCTCTCTCTCTCTCTCTCTCTCTCTCTCTCTTCTCTCCATCACTCTTCATCTCTTTCTCCCGCTCTCTCTTTCTCTGCAACGCTCTCTCGGAATCAGAATCAGAATGGCTCTCTCTCTCTCTCTCCCTCTCTCTCTCTCTCTCGCACCACCTCTCTCTCTCTACCTCTCTCTCTACACCTCTCTCTCTCTCTCTCTCTCTACACAAAATGTTTCATACTCAAAGCAGCGGCACAAACACCTGCCCTGCATTTGCTCTCTTTCTTTCTCTGTCTCTCTCTCTCTCTCTCTCTCTCTCTCTCTCTCTACACCTTTCTCTCTCTCTCTACCTCCCTCCCTTCCTTCCTCTCTCTACCTCTTTCTCTACACCTCTCTCTCTCTCTCTACCTCCCTCCCTCCCTCCCTCTCTCTACCTCATTCTCTACACCTCCCTCTCTCTACACCTCTCTCTCTCTCTCTCTCTCTCTCTCTCTCTCTCTCTCTCTCTTTCTCCCTCTCTCTCTCTCTCTCCCTCTCTCTCTCCCTCTCTCTCTTTATCTCTCTACCTCTCTCTCTCTCTCTCTGCAGGAGTTCTGGAATGTCCGTCTGCTGTCGCTCAGAATTCCAGAACAGAATTCCGGATCCTCGGGCCGCTCTAAGGTTTCAGTGTGAAGACATTTCTTCAGTTTAGGGTTCCACTGATGGAACGAGACACTTCTGTAAACGTGTCCCGTTGAATTATGGGAGTGAGAACAACAACACTGCTGCTGGAAACCACACTGCTCCTGTCACAGCAGCCCACAGCAAACTATTGTACAGCAATAGAGAGCAGTGATTCTCAACCTTTTTTATATCAAGGACCCTAATTTAGTCCACATAAGGGCCACAGACCCCCATTTGATGAGATTCTGTCTCTTGAACCCAAATTTGAGAATATTTCTATTGTCAGATATGATTTTGTCCAGAATTCCATAACTATCTGTGTTGTAGGTAGAGAGATAACAGAGAAACTATGATCAATACAATCATTCTTCTACATCCTCTAATTGTGTTAACTTCTTGTAAATAAATTAATGCTGAAGTTTAACAATTCATCAATTTGCTGGGGACCCCCTGGAATCCCTTCAAGGACCCCTGGTGATCCCCGGACCCTAGGTTGAGAACCACTGATACAGAGTCAGCATGACACCAAGTTAGGGCTGCACAAGCAATAGTGTATACTTGTATAACACAATTTTTCACAACACTAATTAATAATATTTTAAATTTAATTTAAATTTTAAACATTCTATACTGCGCATTGTATTTGGTAATATCTTTAACATCATATATTGTATATAATGCAAAAAAAAGTATATTATATTGAAATATTTCCCTTCTTTCAGAATGCCTGCTGTCATTGTAAATAGTCGATTTTTGGCCACTGTAAGATGCCAAAAGTGCAGTAAACTCATTTTGTTCCTCAAATCATCAAGACTAATTACTGTGATTAAAAATTGTGGTCACAAAAAAATGAGGATTGTCATTTTAGCCGTCATCATACAGTGTCATCAAATGAGGCTTTGTTCTCTGACACATTCAGCCAAAAACATCAATTCCTGATGGTAAAATGGGCCGATAATTTAGCCTATTTATTTCTGTTCTATCTCACTGGCTCTTTATTAGCAGCCACTGTCTTTCCTCTCCAGCTGCCGTCTTCATCATGTCATTATTTCCCACTAAGAAAAGGCATCACCTGGCAGCACACATCATCTACAGGCCTGTAAATGAAAGGAAGAGAAAACACGCAAATCATCACAATTTACACACACACATACCCGACTAACACTTGTGGACCTAATAACAGCCTGCAGACACCCAATAACCAGCAGCTTCATATCCCCAAACACAGTCTGCAGATGGCACAGCACTGCCCCCCCACTCCTCCTCTCCCCTCCCCCAAGCAACACACACACACCTTCAACACCTATATATCCATGCTACCAGCCCATACATGCTCAGGGACTGATCCCAAAACACCTCAGAAATGAAAAGATTACAGACTCTCTCTCTCTCTCTCTCTCTCTCTCTCTCTCTCATCTCTCTCCTCTTCACGCTGCTTTGCTCCGTGTTAAAGCTTCTGGATGAACCCATAGGCTATATTCACCTCAGGCATGTCAGGGCGAGACGAGGGGGCAAGAGGTGACGCTACGCCGCGTTCCACAGATGTCGGAAAGTCGGAAATTCTGACTTCCTACTGGGGAAAAATGCAATATGGGACTCCATTCCAAGTGGGGAAATAGCGAGATAGCAGCTATCTGACATGACATCAACACGGCGGCGTGAGCTGTAAACGCTACACAGCATTTACTTTAACATGTTTATAATCCTAAAAATATATTTGAGTTCGGGTTTCAGCATCACATGACCTTACATCTGTCAAAGCATTTGTGTGGAAAATGGTTAAACGGAAATTTGAAAAAATGCTGAAAAGTTGCACCTACAGTTGCTAACGTTCTGCACTAACTAGCCCTAGCTTACATTGCTAAATATAACATTAGCTACCTCACCCTCTGCATCTTCTGGTTGGAAGATTTGATGTCTTTTCTTCTTTTAGAAAAAGTGAAATACACCTTAAGAGGCTCAACTGACTCACTTCCCTGGATTTAGATTGATAAGTCTGTATATATAATCCACTGTGCAGTGGAGCAGTGTGTGATGAGCATCAACAATTGTATATGTGTTAATCTTATTTTATTTTACTCTATTTTAATAATTTTTTGGTTCATTAGTGGGAGGGTTTTTTTTTTTTTTTTTTTTTCTTTTTTGTTTGTTTTTGTCTTGTTGTTTCTTTACTCTGTCTAAAAAAAAAAGAAAATGGATCACATGTTTTTATAACGGCTACTACGGTATTGTTTTTGATATCATGTTTTCCAATAAAAATACTTATGAATAAAAATTATAACATTAGCTGTTGCATGGGGAAGAATGGGATTTTATGTTGGGTAAAGAAAATCTTGTGAAAGTCCATTTTCCCTCCACTGGTTTTTCCAACCTGGACTACTGGAAAGCATCGAGGTTGGAATACTACCAGCTGGGAATCTCAGACTTCTGAAGAGTAGGAAAAGGGTGGAGGAGAGAAGGAGGAAGAAGAGAAAGAGATGAAAGGAGAAGAGGGGAAGGGGGGAAGACAATGAGAAGGAGAAGAGTGCAGAAGATAGGGAGAAAAGAGAAGCAGGCGTGAAGAAGATAGGGAGGAGGAGCAGGAGGAGGAGGAGAGGAGATAAGCGAGACGATTCCCGTCATGGAAAGACTGACAGAAGCCTCTTCTCTTCTCAAAGCCGCTTATCAGCACAGACCGAGAGGGAGGAAGGGAGGGATGGACAGACAGGGCGGAGGAGAGGAAGAACAGAGAGGGCAGGAGGGAGGGAGGGAAGGAAGGAAGAGGTCGGGTCCAACTGAGGAAGACTTCGGGTCAGAGTGTGTTTGTCGGTTCTCAGGGTCACTCTACTTTCTTAGGCTGCGATCACACCTGCAGTTTGTTTCTTTGTTCTGAACCAGAGTGGAAAAGTTTGGTTTGTTATATTTTAGTATTTGGTTCATTTAAGTTCATATTGACCAATTACAAGCAAACCAGGACTGGTAAACAAAAGTCACATGGACTCACAAGTAA
>NW_027280092.1:0-30000 GCF_046629955.1 Centroberyx affinis
GACTTGAAAACTGCCCAAGCTAGATAATTCATGAGAGTAAACATAAAGCCTTAATTGGGTTTGTCAAAGTTTCTGTTTTATACTTATATTAGGAATATATATATATATATATATATATATCCATATATATTTAATTGTGCCCTAGTGCATTATGCTACACTCTGCTTAGTGTCAATCACCTGACCCCCACAGGAAGAAATGGAAGTCTCCTCCAGGAAATAATCCGTCAAAAACACGTTACAAACACCTTAAAAACTTTGTAAAATGATTGGAAGAAATGTAAACTAGATGTGGACAGGAGTAAATGGGCTATAACTCTGAACAACACCGGTATTCTCCTTTAAGAAGTCTCTCTGATGTATCATGAAGTGGGAGTCCTTTTCGGTCAGTCCAAAAAACACATACCTCAGTTTTTGCTTCAAGACATGGAGGGAAAAGCGGCTTGGGTGATTCCCAGTTCACAATAAACTTGAGATATGCTTCTTCAGAATTATCTCTTAAAAATTTTTGGGAGGCTTACCCCAAGTGTAATGGGCGTAAAATACTAATGACAAGCTCCACAAGCAGAGAGCATCTCACAAGGCTAACTAAGCATAGCTTTATTGAAGGAAAAAAAAAAAAAAAAGAGACTAATCTCTTTAACACTATTTTCCTATTTGGGAAACCTGGGCCGGAATTTGGGCGGCGGAATTTCTCACCCGTTGTTCACAGAGCAGCCCCCTTTGCTCTTCTTGAATGATCTCAGTATGAGATCTCCAAGGAGCATCTAATATCCCACCTACCTCAACCCCTGAAACCCAATAAATCAATCAGTTGTGCTTTACAAGCCTGTGTGTGTTACCCATTCAGGAAATAGAGAATCCCCGCTATGGATCACAGCTGAAAACCCATCCTGACTGACAGAACAATGAGAGAGACAGGAGATGGAGGAGGGCTTGGAAGAAAGTGCGTGCATGAATGTGTGTGTGTGTGTGTGTGTGTGTGTGTTGCACCCCTGGAGCAGCTCCAGCGTGAGAGCCCCCATCTGAGTGTGAGTCAGCCTCTCATCCCGGCTTCTCCAGGGAGGCCGGGCTCTTGGCAGAGGAATGCATGGGAGTGGGCTCCTTCAATAAAGGCAGCTCTCTCTCAGGGCCCGGCGACGGCCCTGGGCTTTACTTTTCATCGTCTCCCTCCCCTGTCTCCCTCAACCCAAGTGGGCCGCTGCCTTCGCTGCTGCTGCTGCTGCTTCGTTTCAAGCGTAATGACTTTACCTTTAGGCAGAGAGAGAGAAACAGAGGGAGGGAGGGAAAGAGGGAGGGAAGGGTCCGGAGCTAAACGCATGACTCACCCACTGCATGCCCATGTTAAGCACCGGGTGCTTAACATGTTGTAAAGGCTGAACTTGGTTTTGTCTACCATTCAGCAGTGGATGGTGATGGGTTGAGTTGCAACATGATCTCATAATATTTCATACTCTGAAACACAGAATAGGTGTTGTGGACACAAATTATATCAAGATTACCTTCCTCCACCACAATGTGGATTATATGACAATAGCACAAATTGGATGTGGCTTTTTCACCGCTAACGGTTAGTTTTAGGCAAGTAAAACAACTTTGGCTAAGGTTTAGGTTATGGTTATGGTTAAGGTTAGGCAACTAAAACAATTTGGTTAAGGTTAGGGAAAGGCTTTGGTCATGGTTAAATAAGAAAAACTTTAGCTAGAAATGAAATCTTCTTGGTACAAGCTGGGAATCAAACCTGTCTGAAAGTTAGAAAAACGTATTTGAGTTATGAATTCTGATTTATTCTCAAAATTTGAGATCCAGCAGCAGTGTAGGTGTATCCTCCTTTATATGAAGACAGAACAGACAACTAATAGTCTGATGAAGCACAACACAACCTTTATTAAATAAATCAAACAAGACAGTAAACAAGAGCTTTAATTGGGATTTTCTTTACATCAAATTTTGGTTTGAAAGACATTGATCAGATAATTAAAAATCAAGCAAATTATACTATATAGTGTACATGTTTAGGTATTCAGCCCTCCTTGGCACGTGACACTGGGTGCATAAGAGGGGGCCAGTTAAGATAGGGTTAAGGGGAATCCTCCTTGGTGGTATCATTTATTAATTGCACCCCCCTTTTAAGAATAGATGTTACCTTAAAAGTTAGGAAACATAAGAGTTTACAACCTACCAACCCCTGGTTAAATGTGAACAAATCTGCATAAACAATGAGCAAAGTTTCCTTGTTAGCAACTTCCAAGCCTTGGCCTTACAGTTAAGTACCTCACTTTCAATGGTCCATTTAATGCATAAATCTAAACTTGCACTCATTGCTGCGCACCCAGTAGTATAGCTGAGTTCTAGCAGGCATGTCAGCAGTTGTGTGGGGCAGGAGCACAGCTAAGCTCTCTAACAGCCGTCGAAGGAGGAGAAGAGAGAGCGAGGGAGAAAGACAAAAGAAAACAGATCGACCAGGAAAAAGAGAAAAGACACAGGGAACGAGAAAGTGAGATGAAAGCATTGGAAAAGCAAGAGAGAAAAAGACAAGGACAACAGAGAGCGGTGGATAGAGCAAAGAGTAAAAGGGAAAAAGAGAGAGGGAATGATAAAGATGAGAAAAGAGGAGAGAGGAAGAAGGAGAGAGAGACAAACGCAAGGAAACAGAGAGACAAAGATGAGGAGCGAGAGAGACAGAGAGAGAGGGGAAGACTGGTCCCTGGCCTGCAGATCAAAGCAGGCAGTGAGCAGCAGCTCTGGGCCGGTCCTCCCAGCACCTGCTCCTGCCCCGCAGCCAAGTCAAACACATTATTCCAACAGACGCACGGCTTAATGGCTTCTGTGGAGAGACCTGCTCCGGACTGCAGGGGCCGTCCATGATGACTGCCTCTGCAGACACACAAACACACACATACAGTACTGTACACACAAACCTGCAAACAAACGCATCTTCAAACTTAATGTCCATTGTGCGTTCAGTGTTAGAGAGATACACATGGAAGAGCACACACAGAAACAACAGGCACAACACACACACTTTCCTATTGGTGATCCATCTGATCATTTTATTGCCCACCTGCTTGAAGACTGACAAATCCAGACGGCGTCAGAATCGTAAACCCACTTAAAGCGCCCACGTACTGATGAAGCATGCGTACAATAAGAGCCGTATTCACAATAACACACGTACACACCTGGTTCACGCATTGTGGTCTGAGCCCCTCCACCCCCTCTGCCCACTCTGTGACGCGGTGCTCTGTTAAAGGGACTTGGGTTATGGTTGGACCGGGGTCAATATTGAGCAGAGAACAAATCATCCTTAGAAAAACAGTAAACATCTGTTTTGCGACTTGGCCACCTCTCTCTGGCAATGTCAGCCTGACCTCAACGAGGCTGGGCCCCTTTTTACATTTTCCATGAGCGCGAGGGAGAGAGTACCAGTAAGGAGGTGACAGCATCTGTAATTTCTTTTTTCTTTTTTTCTTTTTTTCAAAAGGGGGGGAAAAATAAAAACAAACCTTGACGCAATGAAGGCAGGTACTAGGGCCGCTCTTTAAGTGTCTTGCAATATGTCCAGAAAGAATAAAAAACGTGGACCGTCAGTTTGTATGGTTTCGGCTCTGGCAAGTGAAGCCTCATTGGTTATTGTTGACATTTATGGCTCACCCCATATGAAATACTGTCTGCTGAAATATCACTTGAGAGCCCTACTTTCCTTGTAGCTTCAAGCCTTCATGGCAGCTGCTTGATTTGTAGGTTGTCAATGATATTTGGATTCACTGTGTGTTTAAGAGGAATGTAGGATATCTTTATGCTTTTTGGAAGCATTATAATGTGAATCTATATTGAATCTCATAGGGAGATTCTCTTTTCTGTTTGTACCACAATGTATATTTTTCTGGCAATATACCCATGGTGCTGAAGGTCATAGATGAATTATTTACTTAAACCTTTTAAATTGGATTGTAAAGGACTTAATATACGTCAGTTTTAATGGCAATGTAAAGCCATAACATATAAGTGTCTCAGGTTTCGAAATATCACATCATATTACATTAGCATAGAGATAAAGTGGATTGTCTTATCTTACTAAACTAAAACATGAAGATAAAATGGAGTCTTTGGCTCCGATCCAATTGTTCTCCTCTATACCTTCACTACATTACAGATGTTATGGCCTGTTCTATCTCCAGGAGCCTCATTTACATCAATGTCTTATGATTTTATTTTTCTACACGTCCAAATATTTCCTTTTCACTTAATTAAAACACAAAAAATCTGACAATGTTGAGGTTCCCAAGGCTTCAAATAGTTACAACGGCTCTTTTGCCAGCTCTTATATGGGACGCCTGAGCTGAAATTCTTAGCCAGGCTCTCCCACTGTGGCACCAATGGACTTTGGTGTGGTGATAGACTTTCCCGGCTGGCCTCTCTGCCCTCTGAATGGCTGCATCCAGCCACAGGGGATCTCTCTCTGCCTGGGACCTGGAGACACCAGCACTTCCTCCAGTCCGGGCCTGTGGGCTCACTCACTCTCCCATTTCATCTCTTTCCTTGTGTCTCCTTCTGTCCCTGCCCTCTCCCTCTCTCTTCTTCTCTCATTCTCTTTCTCCTCTTTCTTCTTCTCCACCTATCCTCCCTCTCTCTCCCTCTCTCTCTCCCTCTCTCTCCCACCTCACCCCCCACACTCTGGCCAGTATATCCTGATGGCTTTACCGGCAGGAAGAGAGGCTTTTACGGTAAGGGCTGTTGACCAAGCGCCGTCTGAGAGGCAGCCTTCAGGTTGAGGTGGGTCCTGTCACCACGTTTGACGTCTCACCTCAGGTGACATGTTTGACAAGGTACGCTGACTGTAGTTCTTACATTTCTCAGACACTTGTTGACATAGACAAGGGGAAAAATGGCAAGTGAAAGCACATGCAGAGAGAAGACAGAGGCGTGCTGCTAGCTACGGCACCTGAGCCTCAAGCCACAGCTGCTTACAGTGTTATGATGATGTTATCATCATTAGCAGCATTTACACAAGGACAGAAAATCTATGTATTTGTATTCACACAGGAAAGGACTCCTTTCAGATACAGTAGAGGAACAATTGCAAATGGATGGTGCTAGATGCAAAACCCGGTCACCCAGGCAAGGAAGATGGGACCTCTTCAATTAATGTGAGCTTCATTTATTGCCCAAGGTTTTAACTTCAACCTCACTTAGGCTGCCTGCCATATCCTGATGAGGATCCACTATAGATGGAAAATAAAACTTACAGATCTGTGCCACAAATAGTTCAAAATCAGCTCACTTGTCATTTAGAAATCTGTCTGGAATAAGCTCTCACCAAACTGTACAGGACACATAATTCAGCAATTATAATATGGTGTCTGTCTCTCATTTATTACTCTATTGTGTATGCATATTTTTCCATTTTCTGTTATTGACAGTGCGTTGGGCTTACTAGCCATTCATTATTAGAATTTAAACCTCATATAACCTAACATGTAACCACTGAAGTCTGTGTTATGTAATCCACATATTGCTGCCGTTGTGAAAAAAACACTTATCTGCAACTGTTTGCTTTTTCTTTCTTGAATTTAACATTTACAGGACCATTTATGTGCTGATTCAGTTTCATGACCATTGCGCCCTTGAAACCTGTTATACTGTAAACCTTCTGCATAATTTGAAGTTTACATAGGCATCCATGAGAAAATAAGCCGTCTTTTCATCCTTCCTGAACAAGGTACCTTTGGTTTCCGTCAAACAACAGCGATATCCAGCCGCACCTGTCAATATGCAACCTGTTTACTGCTTCTACGTGGAGTTTCCACCAGCGGGAATACAGCTGACCCTGTAACTACACAGGCCTTGTGGAAAATGATGGTAATTCCAATAGATACCTCAGGAGACCTGGCGCGGCTTTAGTCATCTGTCCGGATCCAGCAGAGAGAGGTAGAACATAAAAACACTTGGGATACAGCGGGGTTGTCATGGCAATCTACCTCCGCCACAACCATCTCTCATATCCCTCCTCCCTCTCTCTCTCTCTCACCCTCTTTGTCTCCCCTTTCTCTCTCCCTCTATCTCTTTCTCACTCCCTTCTTTCCTTATTTTTCCTTAAAGATTACAATTATTTATCTCTCTCCACCTCTCACGTGTGCACTCTCTCTCCCTCATCCCCTTTCTTTCTTTCTTTTTCTCTCCATTCCTCATCTATAAATGTCTCCTTCCTTCAACTCAATTCAATGCAAAAGGTGCTTTATTGGCATTGGTAAAATGCATTAAAATTGCATGAGGAAGAGAATATACATTCATACAGTATATAACCTATCTAACTAAGAATACAGACATGAACAGATAATAATGCAAAAAAAGTCTGCACAACTCATAGTAAACTTTAATTCACAATTCACTGAGAGAGACATAAATTGACTCAATCATCGTTTTGGCAAGCTGTTATGAATTTTGCTGCTATGATTTTCTCCTCTCTTTCTTCCTCTCCCTCCCTCCTCTCTCACACTCCCTTACTCTCTCTCTCTCTCTCTCTCTCTCTCTCTCTCTCTCTCTCGCTCTTTCAGCCGCCCAGATGAAAAGACGTGGCGGTTTCCCAGCGTTTAATGTTTTTTTCTGGGAGTGTTCCGATCATGTGGGAGAGCCCTTTTCCCCGCTGCCTTTTCCCAAGACAGGTGCCTGTTGTAGCAGCTCTGGTAGGCCGTCTGCAAATGACATTGGTTCCCCTCCGTTGGTCACATCCGTGTCCCGGATATGATACTGTGATGAGTCTCTGTGTTCCTAGCGGACATGTGTCTGGCTTTGGTTTGCATTACGCTCAATTGTGGGAAGACGGCACTCGGGTTGTAGCTGAAAGCATTTTTACAGAGAAAAGCGGCGTCCAACATGGTCATTTCCATATGTTCACATGACAGAATTAGAGATGGTCAGAAATAGCCTCGGAAAGGTTCCAGAGAGCCCTCTTAAAGGTTTCGGCGGGGCGTACCTTGGCAGTCTCAAGATGCGGAGTCCAAATTGAAACGGATACTGTTTGTGAGATGCGGTCCGCAGCTGTTAGGGAGGTGAATGGGCATTTGCTTCAGCCGTTTATTTTGTTTTGAGGGTGATCAAATTAAAAATGCTTTAAGTTGAACATGTTCACCAGTGACCATGGACTGAGAGAGTAGATACATCCACCATGGGCAACATTTTATCAGGAAAAGTGGTAAAAAAAAAACAAAAAAACGATTGTCTGCACACTGAATTAGAGCTTGTTTCTGAATACTTTATTATGCTATCCAGTGCAAAAAAAAATGTTTTTTTGCCAGACGAAGACCTTAGAGTCAAAATGCCTTAATGCCCTAACACACCTGTACTACTCTTTTTTTCAAGATTTTATCTTATCATTACCAAACAGACATGGGTTCAAATAGTACTTGGTAATAATACACAGTTTTTGTTTTAACCTGCTTGGGTTACCAGATCTGTAGAGTTTGCTGTAATGACAATACAATGAGCCCAGAGAGTCTAGAGGACTCTAGAGGTCTAGAGAGTCTATCATAGGAAAGTATTTGACAGTCTTCTCTATGGCCTTGACATTACTTGAAGTGTCCTTTGACAACTGCTAAGAATCATTTGCAAATACTATTTGACCCCAGTCTGCTACAAAAACAATGTATTTTCTTCTGAGTAGTAACATTTCTTCACTCAGGAAATGTACTTTTAGGGTAGACCATAGAGGCACCTCATAAAGAAAGCCTTAGCGCCTTGCCTTGAGTTATTGCTCACTCTCCAAACTTAGTGGGCTAGAACAATATCTAAGTATAGCATGAACCTTCCCTCTGAACACACACACACACACACCGCTCCTCTCTCTCATTCACTGTCTCTCTGTTCTCACTCTCACTCTGTATACCACCTGCCGACTCATGCACTCTCCGCCACTGGCTTCAGGCAATTAAGAAAATAAACAGAATGTCCTCAGGTCCCCAGGGTCCATTAATCTTTCTTTTTTCCTATTACACCATACTATAGCTGGCCTGGCAAGGTGCCTGGCCATCAACAATGGGTAACCAGTAGACACCCACAACTATGTGGCCTCCACTTCATGAGGCGAATGTAAAATGTGTCAGCTGCAATTTAGTCATATTTACCACAGCTATATGACATGTTGAGATTAAATAGTGATGTGTGGTTATTGGCTCGCCATGGTAACAATAGAGCCCCCTGGGGAGAGTCGGGTCCGTGCGTAGATGTTATTTATCATGTGTGAAAGTCAAGGAAAATAATCTCATATATCATTTTTCACCTCCAATTAACTATAAAGGCATTTTTGTTTCCCCGAGCAAGACGCGGCGGGAATGCGATAGGGTGGCGAGCAGCTTTGGGTCGCGAGTGCACGTCAAGGCCGTTTTTTGATATGATAGCTCAAATAAACACTAGTGGGTGGGAGTCCTGGCGCTGCCGACACCTTCAGCCAAAGAGTGAAAATGTCAGCACAGCGGACTGACTCAGCGCTGGAGTTCCATCAGATCTGTCACGACCAAAAAATAGCTTTGATGTGAAATTAAAAAGTTCAAGGAGTCGTCACTCAATGCGTACATTCAGTCAGTGGCAAATCATGCTATATGTTAGAGCAGAGGGTGTTGAACTTTCTCAGCCCAAGGCCAACATGAGAACATTAGTTTCTTGTCCTGGGGCCCAGGCACATGGAAACATATTGCTATATTTCTCATGTGCAGACCCACATGAGGGGGTTTGGTCCCATCCCACAATCCAAGGAACATTCAGGCGTTAAATTCATTAACCATTGCACAGTTCCATCAGTTTCTCGTTATATCACAAGGTTTAACTCAATACCAATAAAGATGCTATGCGCCTGTGGCATGTGTATGCTGACTCCTTGGATTTGTTGTTTTTTTCCAGTTTGCTCTCCACAAGCGAGGTCACGGCAAAAGCTTAGGCAGTTCACAAAGTTGTTCAAACAGAAAGGATGTTCGGGTTTTGACAGCCAAAGGTTGAACATCGTCCCTCCTCAACCTTGAGGTCAATGTAGCATCATCTATCTCTGTGAGGAGAGTCTCTTACAAGTATATTGCTTCTCCATTGTGTGTGTGTGTGTGTGTGTGTGTGTGTGTGTGTGTGTGTGTGTGTGTGTGCGTGCATGCGTAACAGAGGAATTTTAATGGTCGTCCAGGGAACGGCGGGGCAAAGTCAATCCCCTGACACAGGTCGTCTCAAAAGTACTGAAACACACACACACACACACACACAGTCCAACCAAATCCAGTGCACTTCATAAACGCCTCAGCCTGTAATGTACATATCCAACTTCAGACACTGTCAGTGTATGGTAGGATCATTTTCACCCACTTTTAGCATATAGACATTCAAGGAGACTTGTTTGATGAAAGAGCTGCTGAGCTGCTGCAGTCTGGAATATCAGTATATACAGTGCCACAGTGCCGCTCTGGGCGACACCTCTGTCTGTTTCCATGCTGTAACCTCTTCCTTTCCTCTTCCCACTCTTCCTGTTGTCTGGATGAAAGGAAAAAGGGGGGATGATCGAAAGAGAAATGCATATAAAGGTTGCCATTTGGATTCATGTCCATTGTATATAGGAAAACTGTAGAGATGTATTGAATAGAATCAGGCTAAAACGGCACTGAATCAATCAATTACTCAAGTGTGTTGAAGAGACTTAGATCATGACTGTATAAAAAGCGAATACAAAAAGATAATACAAATATTAAGTTTCTATCTGGATGCTGGTTAAGTACTGTGCTGGTTAAGGAGAGGAGAGGAGAGGACTTGCCAAAGAGTTGTCAGTCCTGTGAGCCAGCAGGTACTAGCTACTTGGGGAATGGACACACACAAACACACTCTGTGGGAATGGATGCATGATTTATACAGAGTGTTGCCATTACGCCAGGCTACAGCCCCCACGAGAGTCACTATTTATCCAATGTAATAAATTGGATTAATTATAATTTCCCAAAATGTTCTCATTCTCAAGCATCATTTCCAGCAGTGATGAGGAGGCAGAGGTAACTCTGACTCATATCTGACCATCGGTGTAGAAACCAACAGTCCATCTGTCACTCAAACCAGCAATGATGTGACATCTGAGCTGTGGTCCCGCATTAAGCAAAACACCAACACTGTATTCTCTCAACCTTGGGTCCCTTTTCACAATATTTCATGTTTTTTCATGGATGTATTAATAGATTTATGCTGCACAGCACTCTGAGGGGGGCAGGTTTGTTCCAGAAAGGTGTGAAGGAAACTCGCACTGCCTGCCAAAGAGGCGCAGTTGACCAGAACTTGATGAGGACCATTTATAAGCAACCAATTTGTTTTTTCTTAACCCTACTAGAGGTTGAAAGAACTGTCTCCTAAATTATATCCCATAACAGTTCTCTCACTGAGCTTCCTAGTATGACTTCACTTGGTTTTCCTTCAACATTTGATGGGATATTTCACACAAGAAATGTTGTTCAAATTCACATTTATCACCTAAAAAATTGTTCTAGCCTGTACATTTTTCATCTACCTGTCTGTAAAATGGTCATTGAGTTAATGGGTATGAGATGGAGGTGCCATGGCACTGCCATGGTATGACCTAAAATCTTGAAATTTAACAACCTTGGGTGTCCATCCTGAATTTAGGGCAACTTTCTCTTGTAAGCCTAGTGTGTTTCAAGAAAGCTACTAAGGAAAGGGGAATAAATCAGCAAATTTCACCATTTAACTAGTAGATAGGTCTCTGCCATGCCTCATGATCTGTATCTCTGAAGACTGGACTTTTGTAACTCTGCAGTTATGTCTTTGACTTCTTAACCCCTTTATGAGCCTGAGCGCAACCTTAGATTCCTGCACCTAAATCTAAACTTGCCCTCCCTCAGGCGTGCAGGCTGGCTGAATCAGTGTCATAAAACCTGGGCCCTGCACCACTGTACGCCTCCCCCTTCCCCTTATGGCTGTCTTTGTTCTTGCCAATGTCCTCTTCTTTTCTTGTGTAACCTTGTCTCGGTGTCTTGATTGAGAAGCACTTCTATGCCACAAGTGCTATGAAAATAAATGTATTACGATTAAAGATATTATATGTATCAATGCATCATATAAGGCTCACAGGTGGGTATATCTTAATGGCTTGACAAAGAAGTAGGTAAACTTGTATTGTCTTTGTATAGCTTCAAATATACTGCCATTTGATAGGCTTACAGCAGTTCAGGTGTTGTCTCAGCTTCCAGTATCACAATACTTTGCTATATCTGCCTCTACTCCCTAAACAGGCAATTGCTTCAAGACTTGAAACTGATTTTATTTAGAGCCTACCTTTAGACACCAAATGGGATGCTGCAAACAATGAAACACTAAAATACATTTTAAATCCTACCAGGAAGTGACATAGTAGCCTACCTGCACAAAATGGGAAATGTCATAACTTATCAGCTTAATTAATATGCACATTGAATTTCTGAGCCTCCTATTATTTGCTTGCATTGTCATCAGGCCAGTTATTACTTCAGACATCTAACCAAACAGGTTTAAGTAATGACTGGGCTGACGATGATGTTTAGCAACGCATAGGTAATACTAGATAATTATGTATCTCCCATTATTTGGATGTATTGTTGTCAGCCAAGTCATTATTTCAGACATCTAACCAAACAGGCTCCCATACTTCTTTAAAGAGTGACGCTTGTTTAAGCCTGTCCGGTGCTGTTTGGATGTGTAGCAGCGAAGCGCTTGCCGGCTGCCACAGATCTCGACATCATCCGGATTGTATCTCCACCTGTAATCTGCATTTACATGCGTCCCATCCGGAGCCCACATTCCTTTGAACGCAGCCCTGCTGGAGGGGCGTGCAAGCTGCGAGTCGGTCTTCACACACCAGCCGGTAACTGTTCACACACCAGGAGGGATTCACCATGGCCTCAGCACTGAATTGCACACCTTTTATGTTGTGTTTTATTTATTGTTCGTTACTTATCAGTTGTGTATATTGCGACGACAATGCAGAAGAGGATGAGCATGCTAAACATACGTACACGGTGGAGATGTTCAACGATGCTGTGCCCACCGCACCCCACTTTGTCATGTTCTTCGCTCCATGGTAACGTTAAGTGAACAATTTTCAAGTTTTTGTAGACGACATTGAATTAATTGATTGCCAATAACTGCTGCCTTTCTTTAACAGCCCTCTTATGCACTGAAAATGGTAGACACTGTTTTTTTTAAGTGGGATATGAGCTGACCGGCTAGTTAGCAAGCAAGCTAGTTAGCTAGCTAGCCCCTTTCCTTTGGTCAGCCGGTGCGGTTAGCTTAGCCTGCTAGCTAGCTTGCTAACTAGTTAGCCAGTTGTATAATGGTTTGAAACACTGAAAATATCCACAAGGCCTCGGGGAGCAAGCTTACTTTAGGGGAAAACTTTTTTAGCGAATGTTAAATGTTTATGAACTTTGAAGGATGAACTGTTTAAATTGCTTAACATTCATTTTGAGAACTCGTGCTTATTTAAAGTGCAGAGAGGATCCACCACTGTTGCACAGTTTGCAGACCTGTGCCTGTGCCCGCTTACGTGGCAAGCACTGATTGACTATGTCAGTGGTTCCCAAACTGGGGTCCAGGGACCCCCAGAGGTCCTTGAGGGGGTTCCAGGAATTCCCCAACAAAATTGGGATTAGTTCAGTTTCACCATTAATTCACAAGAAATTAGACGGTGAGAGAATGTATATGAAAGATTATTCTGATCAGAGGCTTAACTCCTCCCCCTGTTATCTCCTTACTTACAGTAGAGACAGAAAAAACATATCTCGGGGGTGTCCCTGGGACAAAACCTTTACAAAAGAGAGGTCTGTGGTGTCCTTGACATGGGAAAGTTTGAGAACCCCTGGACTATGTAACTGTAGAGATGCATGCACTGTCTGCCTTCTCTACACTTGCCCAGCATATCCCATTACAGCAACTAAGCACTTACCACCACCAGGTTTCAGCTCAAATTCCTGCATTTTGCATTTGTCAGTGACACTGTCTTTCCTTAACATGGAATCATCTTCCCCATTGTGTCTTTACTATGCCATAACACTATGGCTAGCTATAATCAGATTAAATATTAGATCCAATATTTTACATAGAATTAAAACTCATGTGGCTTTGAGCGCCAATAATAACTACAGGGATGATATTGATATAAGTAGGTTGCATGGTCCTTTTTTTAGAAGAAGATTAGGCAAACATTTCAGCACTAGACCATCGTCCGCATCATGGTTTTCTGAAGAAGGGAATATTGCCTCAGCAATGTTCATATGTCCCATCTCTTTCCCCTGGGCCCCATTGCATGCAAAGCTTCAACCCCTGTATCATCTTAATGGATTGATCTCTAGGGATAAGTGAACAACAGATGTTTGTGGTCAATTGGAAGGAGTTTGCAATCAAATGACAGCCCCACAACCAAGATCAGTGTTAATGTCTAAGTCTATTTGGGTAAAAGATGTATTCAGGCCTCCTGATATAAAGTTTGTAGAAGTGTTTCTTTTTCTCATGTTTGTTGGAGTATGTCTGTACTGTTGCTCCAACCCCAAGAGGAATTATTTTGAAACTCTCATGTTACTAAATGCAGGATAGATGTAGGGTGAGGGGAAATCCTCCAGTGGTTACCACTGTACACCGTCTCCTCTCAGGATTCTCCGTCAGACTGGAAAGCGAGGCCAGTTGGTAAAATCAAAGGTGTCAGGAGGGTTGCTAAATATGTCATTGTTAACATACTGTTGCAAGCAAACAGTCACTCAGGCTCAAATGTGATGAATATCAGTGAAAATGAGGAACTTAAAAGCACAAATTCATCAGTGATTTAACAGCGTGAGTATAGGACGTGGTGTTTTACTGCTTCCACATGAAGAACTACAAACCTCAAATTTTTGCCATTGTGCTTTGTTAGCATAATTGACATTTGGGATTGTCTCACACATGTAGAAAATATTTCATGATCCGGGGACACTACAGATCACTGATAAAACATTGACAAGTGTCAAAAATAGGGTGACAATGTGTACAGTGGTTTCCTCAATTTATGGAAATTTGACGTTTTAGAGGTAAACTTTTTCTGTAGCACACTGACGATGTTTGTACTGTTGTTGTCTCCAGGTGTGGCCACTGCCAGAGGCTACAGCCAGCATGGAATGAACTGGCAGACAAATACAACAGCATGGACAAGCCCCCGGTGTATGTGGTGAAGGTAGACTGCGTCCAGGACACCAAGTTCTGCTCCAATGTCCACGGGGTCAGGGGCTACCCCACGTAAGTAGACACTTCAATACTCAGCAGGGCTAATGCTCACCCCGGTTAATTTTCTTCCCTCTAGCATTCATTTATTAATTCTCTCACTTGTTCAGTCTAGCACTCACTCACTCATTGTTATGCTGCAAGGCCAAAAGCAATCCTTTGCATCCACTTGATGTCAGGATTCCCCAGTGCAGCCATTCTATTAACTGTTTGGTTTCATTCAGTTGTGGATGCAAAATGGCGCGCATGAGTTGAATTCATACCTTTTTTCATTTTTTAGGTCAGCTAACAGAACAGAACACTTAATGGAAACTGGTCTACGCAGTGCACCACATTTTTCCTGTTAACTGATCATTGATTTTCAGATAGCAGTAGCTTTTTAGGCTAAAAATGACTCAGAACTCATACACCATAGAAGCAGACAGTCTCCTTTGTCACTGATTGACAGATAAGTGACATATATTTAGTTGAATCTTCAACCAGTATCTTAACTACATCCTCGTAAACCTTTGCCACTGACTGTATACCTGCAGAATCAGCAGTCAGTGGATAATGTTTGAGTGAAATACTATTTTTACAGCTATAAACATTACTAAACAAGTCCCAGAGTCTGTAATGATGATTGAATGGACTAGTTTCTGTTGAGTATGATTGTAATATAATTGAGTGGGTCAATTTAGAGGATTGTGTGCGCATGCATGGGTCATTGACTTTGAGTACACTTTCATGCGTGGGTTTAGACTTGAATCTTGACTCTACCGTGCCAGAATTCTCCACAAATATACTGTGTGTGTGTGTGTGTGTAGGCTGAAGCTGTTCAAGCCAGAGCAGGAGGCAGTGAAGTACCAGGGGCCCAGGGATCTGCAGTCTCTGGAAACCTGGATGCTCAAGACGCTCCAGGAGGAGCCTTCGGTAAGTGTTGTGCATGCAAAAAGTTTGATCAAAATGCACTTTTTGACTCAATACTCCTACCCCCAGTTATGTAATAGACCACATAAATAATCTATGATAAACAAAAAAAATGTGTGTGTGTCCAGGAATATCCAGGAGTAAGTTATCAAGCCTGCAAACCAAACCAATCCAACCCAAAGCCCCCAACTCATAGGTGTGCGTGTGTTTGTGTGTGTGTCCATCTGCCCAGAAACAGCTACCAGTCCTCCAGTGTGCACACTTATCTCAACACACTGGTTGACTGATATGTACTGGTGTTATTCTTGTATGGTGGTGTTGACAGACGTTATATTGTTGTTGTTGTGTGTCCTCCAGGAACCAGAGACTGAGCTGGAGCCTCCCAAAGCCCCCGAGCCCAAACAGGGCATGTATGAGCTCACCGCACCCAACTTTAAGACACACATTGCCAAAGGTAAAGAAATAGTAGAAAACACTGCTTATAATGCTTTGAGAGAGTGCTGTTGAGCCTCCTAGCTTAGGCAGATAAATGGGTAACTCATGCTGTGTATTTGCGCAGGTGCATCTTGCCTTGACACATATTTTTTTTCTATTTTGTCTTCATTTTAAATTTTCTGTTTTCAACCATACTGAGTTCTGGATACCTCGTTAGAGAATGGAAACACCTCATTGCCTTGTTTTACATGAGTGACATACACAACATTTCATTTCAACGCTCGTACCTGAGCCACAATACACAACGTCAGTCAGCGCAAACCCACTCTATAACATTTGTCTCCTGTCACCTCACGTTTCTGGATTTTCAGACGACGACTGCAAAAATAAACGTTGGTCACGATAATTGTCTCGTTGAAATTATGGCCCTTAAGCCCTGCTGAAGTTGAATGTTTTGGTTTAGAGGAAAAATAAATGGTTTCTTGTTTGGAGACGAAAAAAGGCAGGATATGACATAGGCATTTTTAAAGCAGTGTTTATAGGTCCCACCTTCAAACCCTGGCAACAGTGCTGCAATAAATGTTGCATAATTGGTTGCATATAACCTCCGTATAAGAGGTGTATATTTTCGTTCAAGCTATGTTGTGTTTGCAGTGGAATCAACTTTTTATTTTGCTCCATCAAATCAAAAACCTGAACCCATAAACCTCTTCAGCCTCACTTTAGTGCAGCATTGTGCACTTGTGTGTAATTATGCTATCTATGTAATAATTGGTATACATTGCAGTACATTTAACTGTCTCTCCATACTGTATCTATGTATAATTATGTGTTCTTTTTTGCCTCCATATGTATTTAAGTCTCTTGCTAGCTATTTCTGTGTCTGCTGTCGTTTTTTCTAACGTCCTCCTCTTCCTCCTCTTACCTCAGGTGCCCATTTCATCAAGTTCTTTGCCCCTTGGTGCGGCCACTGCAAAGCCATGGCTCCGACCTGGGAGCAGCTGGCCACCACCTTTGAGCACTCTGATGACGTCAAGATAGGAAAGGTGGGTCTTTAGCTAGCTAAAAACGCTCTCAAAACAGATTGTAAAAACGGCAGTATCAGCCCTAATCCATGTGAGAGGGTTGTGAATTGTGACCAAAAAGTCTTGTCTTTTGGTAGATAAAGATTTTTATATTTCCAATAGTACACATCAAAGATTTTGCCTCACATGTTGACATGAGAAGTCGAAGGTAGAGTAGACTGAGTAGTTCTTTCTGAATATGAGAAAAGGTTTGTGGGAGTTGTCTGAAAATTCACATAGTTAAGTGTATCTTAAAACCTCTGTGACGCTGTCAGTATGAAAGGTGTTGAAGTGCTTGTTGGCTTTTCATAATTTCCGTTTTTAATAACAGATTAATTAAGTTATGTGATATTATACAAATACATCAAAGAGGCTATTAAACAAAAATGAAATACTCAACAGAAACGATATGCTTTGAATCGCCACAGAGACATTATTTAAATTATCTGTAGAAAGCTTACAGCCAACTGTTACTGCATTTAATGCAACAGGCGTACAGCATGTTCTTGGGTTTAATGTTAATGTATGCATTTGTCCTGGCCTACTTGCCCTGGAGCAAAAACTAATAACAACCTCAGATTTAAGAGTGATGATTCTTATCATAGTTTTTGTTCTCTGATCAAGACAGCTGTCAGATTTAATGACACACTGTTCAGGTGCAAATCATTGTACACCACAACAGATGCACAGTAGCTTACATGACGGGTTTCACTGCATGTCAGAAAGTTATTAAACATTCTTTTATTTTTTCCACTCCCTGCTCCCTCTCCAAAAGGTCACCACTCTAGTTGCAGCAATTGCCGACACCACCCATTTTGTTTTGTCTCCTCTTTCACGCCAGCACCTGAAGACTTTTTTTTTAATATCATAACTCGGTGTTCCCCTCTCCTGGGGCACATCACTCTATTTCACCACACCCATCCATTTTATACAGAGATCATTAGTGGGAAAAATATAGGCCTAATAAAGACATAAAGTATATAAGATTAAAATAAATTAGATAACAGTAAATAATGTAAAAACAGCCTAATAAACTTTAAACTCTTCAGGTGGATACTACGATCGTCTTAGCCTTAAGATGCTTTTGGGAAATGAGGCCCTGATCTGTAGAAAATCAGTTTCTCAAGTGTTGTACTGACTCACCTGAATTTGCCTCTTCATGGCCATGTTGCTGTCGCTATGGCAAAAAATAGAGGTCATAAGAAGAAATTTCAAATTCAGTAAGATGTGCATGCTGTTTCAGAGAAAAGGATCTCAAGGACATTAAATCTAACAAATAACAGACATGTCAACTGCAATGTCCTTTAGGATGTACACAGCAGAAAAGGGATTCAGAAATGTCTACCCATGTCATGATTGTACTATATTCGCAAATCATGTATTTTTTTAAATTATTCATGATAATTTTCCAGCTACACGAGTAAATCTGATATTAAAATGTAAACACTTAAAAAGGGTAAAAGCGTAAAAGGGTTCACTCTGTGTGTGGTCTTCTCATTTGCAAATATATATTGTAAAATATTGTGGCATGGGTAAAATCAATAGAACCGCAAAAGTCTTTGTCACAATAATGGCTTTCTTTAAGTTTTGCTATGGCTTTTTGTGGTTTTCCCTTTTTTCTTTACCCATGCACAATATGTGTTGGCTTTCAGAAAATCTGAATCCTATTTCCAGAAAGCATCCTTTTGATACCAAACAGTTTATTATTCTTACAGAGCTGAAGCTGTGCTCCATCTGCTCTCATTTCAATTTAACTTCCTCTGTGGTTAAAAAAAAAAAAAACCTGCTTGGCCATCCTGTTATCTGACAGAACAGGATACTGATCATATGACAAGATACCTGTTTGCATATTGGGTTATATAAAAGACGGAACACCTCGCTAAGCAAATTTGCATGATCAGTGTTTGAATGTAGTTTAATCACACACACTGTTTGAAAGGACAGTTAGCCCTGAAGAACTTGGGAAATGGTTTGAAATTGTAAACTTTGTGAAAAGCAAGTGTGAGTCTCACTAACTTGATGTTCGGTCTCAAACAGTACAGCATGATGAAGCCAATGCAAAGGAGCTTCTCTATTCTCTGTTTCGGTAACTTAATAGGAAGTGCAACTCAGAACTTGATACAAACCAGTTTCAGTTAATGATCCTCTGACAACAGGTTTTGCCTGATTTGCTGTGAAGTAACTTGCTTTTAACGTGCTTGTTTCTGATTGGCTAGGTGGACTGTACCCAGCACTATGAGGTGTGTTCTGAGAACGCTGTGCGGGGATATCCCACGCTGCTCTTCTTCTACAACGGAAAGAAGGTATGGAAAACACAATCGCCACAATCTACCTCAGTCCTGCCAGGTGCTACCATGGCGGCCATGTTGCTTCCCCTCTCTAGAACTGCTATTCCTTGGCTGCAAAACAAAGTCATCCAAAACATCACTATACTGAGATGCCCAAACTAAAAAAAATTATGCTGGCATATCATCACATTTTGTTTATTGTTTTCGCATCTTGTTTATTTGTTTTTGTTTTTGTTTTTTCTTTTCATGCAGATAGACCAGTACAGAGGGAAAAGAGACCTGGACTCATTCAAAGACTTTGTGGACAACCAGGTGAAGGCTGCTGCTGAGGAGCCTGCAGCTGAGGATCCAGCAGCAAATGAGATCCCCACTGATGAGCCAGCCAAAGAGGAGGTAGAGGTAGGTTTGTGTGTGTGTGTGTGTGTGTGTGTGTGTGTGTGTGTGTTTGTGCAAGAGAGAACAATATCACACACCCCGTATTCATTTCTAAAGCATATTCCTGTTTTCTTGCTTTCCCTCCATTTATTTCCTGCTTTTTAGTGTTGTCCTGATCACAATTGTGATGCATGTATCTGTGTCTTTCTGCGTAGTGCCAGTGTGTGTGCTCTTTCATTCATTTCATTCATTGAGACTTTATCTTCTTTATTTCAAGCATGCAATGCCAAATACTGCAAATACATCCCCTTTCAAGGAATTTTCAGTGAAGTGTTTTGAAGACAAAAGAAAGACAGTTAGGCTCTTTTGCGGTTAAGTGTCAACTTTGGGATCAAATGCAGAGGTGTGTGTGTGTGTGTGTGTGTGTGTGTGTGTGTGTTTGTGTCTGTGTGTATGCATTTGTATGGCATGTTTAAGCTAACAGCGTACATCTCCAGATAGCTACAATGCCTGTTGAGCAGATGTTTGTGCAGTCAGAAATGGACAAAACATATTTGAAAATAGATTCATATAATTCTTGCCAGACTTGAGATGTACATCACACTTGTAAAATATAATAGATTAAGTGCTTCTTGTAATTTATCAGTGTTCAACTACTATTCTGTGCAGGTCTGATGGAAGAGGTCTGCCTTGGTCTGATCTCACCAGACATTTAAACATTTGCCATTTGGTAGATGCTGTTATCCAACTGTATTACAGTAACGTTATAGTACATACATTCTTACTATGGGTGGCATGTGAATCAAATCAGCATCTCAAATCAGTGTGAATCAAATCCTTATCCCAGACAGTATTGTGACACGCTGTACCCACTGAGCTATACATGAGCAGCTTTGAAAGTGGAGACATCACTGAACAAGCACTGAAGGCCCATCAGACTGAACTCAACACAGCAGATTGTCCCAACCACACAGTTTCTAAAAATAGAGGAACATCAATGTATTCATTTACTACACTTGTATATGAACTAGGAATCTGATCTGCCAAGTTGGTGCCAAAATGTCATTCCACATTGTTTTTTTATTCAGTTTCCACAAAATAACCATGTGGCAGCCATCTTTACCTGGGTGTAGTTACGGATCTGTGAGCTTAGCACCCACTCCACTGTGCAATACTCAACTAGCAATTATGGTTAGGCAAGCTATTTCCTGCTGCTGGATGCCAGAATTTCAGATGGGCAGTTCAGCGTGGACGATGACATCATCAAAACTCCCCATACAACAGAGAAGAGGTGTAGCAGTGGGAAGAAAGCCCATTTACGATATAATTTAAGGGCAATAGCAGTTTCAGGGAAGTTGTTTTTTTTTCAGGTTACTGCCTTTGTTTCCCTGATGATATCCCTGCACATCATATTTGACCAAGTTCTTTTTTAGTGGTGTCACATTTTTGCACATACAAGAAAACAAATATGTTTTATTTAATGAAATGATGTTGGCATTAAAGGGACCAAAAATTTCAAGCCCAAGGGCTCTTAGTCAGGTCAGCATATTGAAGATCATCATAATTCTGCACAGTGTGATATCAAACTCTGTATTCCTCTTCTCCCTGCAGTCCAGTGTGTTGGTCCTGACAGAGAGCAACTTCGACGAGAAGGTAGCCAAGGGCCTGACCTTTATCAAATTCTTCGCTCCATGGTAAGATCATGATTTTTTTTTCAACCCATTACAGCAATTTAAGAAAGCAAAAACACATTTAATTCGATAGCTTGTAGCCTGTATTTGGAATAAAGACATGTTTTGCACAATGTCTCAGTGATCTCAAGGCTTGAAAATCCTTTATCTTGTCTCCTCCCCTCAATTTACATCTGCCTTCCCATGAGTGTGGGATTTAATAGTGGATTTAATAGCTGAAATCAATAAGGGTTGACAGCTTTCACATGGTTAGTCTGTTTCATGGAAAGATTCAGTGTTAGGATTCTGTGTGTGCTCAGTGTAATGTTGCATTTTGACAGCCTGCACCTATGTGGCTGCTTTTATCTTGGGCCATAGTTTGTCACCTCAAGGCAAACATTTGAGTAATGCCTTTATCAAACCATTAAGTGATATCTTGATAGTCAGTATAGCCTTGTCTCTTGTATCATTATCTTGAATAAACATTTTGATTATTTACATTAATTCCTAGGTCAGATCAAACATGCATGCAAATTAAATAACCTGTGCTGTAACCTGGCTTTATCTAAGACTGTTGATGAATTGGTTATACCATTTGAGGAAGCTAAATTAGTTACATCACTTGAAGAGGTAATATAAGTAATATTTGGTAATACCTATATTGTTTGTGTTTTTGGAAGAGCCTGTGATTTAACAACCTACATAGAGATAGGATCTTACCAAAAAAAACATTATGGCTGAAAGAGTTGCAACAAGATTACAAATTTATTTTAGTTAAAACCTGACATTTCATTCCTTCCAACCACTTGTCAGACAATACAGTCGTTTATTCCCTGTGTCATCCTGCTTTCCAGGTGCGGTCACTGTAAGAACCTTGCTCCAACATGGGAGGACCTTTCCAAGAAGGAGTTTCCCGGCCTCACTGACGTCAAGATAGCCAAAGTGGACTGTACTGTGGAGCGCACGCTCTGCAACAGGTTCTCTGTAAGTATCTGGACTTGATCCACCACTAACACAAAGACAAACAATCTTAACTGACCATGCTGCACTCTCTGTCCCTCTCTCTCCCTCTCCCATAGCCTTCTGTCAGTTTCTCCATTTCCTCCAGATTAAGTGTGTCGTACAGTAATTAATAAACTGAGATGGTGGTTTTATCACATAGCAATAAAACAATACCACTGCCTCATACTTTAATTGGATTTTACAAACTCTAATTATAAAGATGTTTTAGCACTGTTGTGGCTAGAAGAATGTCACACACACACACACACACACACATCCATTCAGATTTTATCTAGAAGATTTTAAACATAAGCTTTAAAACATTTTTTGGAGTTTAATTGCAGTTATTGGAAGGAAAGTGTTCACATTACAAATTAGTCTTTGGCAAGACGCACTTCAATCACATTTGATTATCCTCAAGTTTTAAACTATAGCAGACCTGCTTCCAGGTATCAACTGTTTTTTTTCTGATTCCACCACCTTGCACTCCTCCCTAGTTTGGTGAGTTAATGACTAGTTTTATGATTGAAAGTCACAAGGATTTCATGCACAGCCTTGGTCTTGACTTGACGATCTTGGGCTGCCTCGTACGAGCTAAATTACACTGCGTGCATAATTATTAGGCAAGTTGTATTCCTGAGGATTAATTTTATTTTTGAACAAATACAGTGCTCTGTCAATCCAAAATGTTAATAAACCTCAAACCTGAGTATTTAACAAAGGAAAAGTGAGTTTTGGCTTTCTCAGGAGAATATCTATGTGTGCACAATTATTAGGCAACTATTAGTGTGCAGAATTATTATGCAACTAAATGAAAAACTAAAAATTTCCCATCTCACGTGTTTATTTTCATTTATTAGAGTAAGAATAACAAATAAACAACTTGAAATTTACAAATAAACACTTCTGACATTTCAACAAATATTCAGTGACCAATATAGCCACCCTTCTTTTCAATAACTGTCATGAGCCTTCCATAATAAATGAAAATAAACAAGTGAGATGGGAAATTTTTAGTTTTTCATTTAGTTGCATAATAATTCTGCACACTAATAGTTGCCTAATAATTGTGCACACATAGATATTCTCCTGAGAAAGCCAAAACTCACTTTTCCTTTGTTAAATACTCAGGTTTGAGGTTTATTAACATTTTGGATTGACTGAGAACACTGTATTTGTTCAAAAATAAAATTAATCCTCAGGAATACAACTTGCCTAATGATTGTGCACGCAGTGTAGTCTACAACTTAATTTAGCCAAGCACTCAGTTTCACTATCCTCTCATATAGTCAGGTGATGAGAAACTCTGAAGTTTGTGTCTTTATCACTGAGTTAGTTCTTGAATTTTCCCTTACTATCTCATGTCATCTGCTATTTTGAAGTCTGATGGTAAATCATTAAGCCACTTGTTAGTAGCTGTTTACAGTAGAAGCTGTAAAGCTGCTAGATTGCTGCATCAGAGTTCAAGATCCACACTTAGGAGTGGAGTATCCTTATGAATAGAGTGATAATGAACTATTATAAAATTTACAGTTGTTTTAGTGTTCAGCACTCTTTACATTTGCATGTTAGATTGGAATGAAATGGCTTTAAAACAGAAAAAAACATGGAATAAGACCCTGCTGTTGTTTTCCCTCCTTCCTTAGGTGCGAGGTTATCCCACCTTGATCATGTTCAGGGCGGGCCAGCAGGGAGACGAGCACCACGGAGGGCGGGACCTGGAGAGCCTGCACTCCTTCGTGATGAAGCAGGCGAGAGACGAGCTGTAGGACGGTCCAATCAGCACTCACCTTCCACCACCCTGCCCCGCCCACACTGCATATCTGGCCAGTAGGACTCCTTTCTCTCCTGCAGTGGCCGACTCACTTCTCTCTCTCTCTCCACTTGGTTTCTCTTCAGAAAAGGAGTCAGTTGATGGGCAACTACTCCAATCTGTTCTTTCTCCAGTGTTCATGTCTTGAGAGCAAGGACAGTATGATTCAGTAGTGTGTTTGGGATGTGAATGTATTTCATTGCTGTTGCTCAACCTCAACTATTCTGCAATAGAGAATGGGATAATCGGTTGGCTCTGCAAATGAATATGTCTGACAACCACTTTGCACGCACCACTAAATCGGTCAGAACCCTAATTCCTGGTGCAAATTGAAATATACATTGGTGATTATTACAAGGGTAGCACTGAAGTTTCTGCCTGTACAGTTTAAAACAAATCTTGGCTGTCTCTGACCGAATTTCTGTAGCCATTTGAAAACTTTTTAAATGGAAAATTTTATACTTGGGATCTGTTGTTAAATCATAAGCCATTAATGTAACGGTACTGCCGCTCAAAAGGTTGAAAGCATTTGCCGCGCCATCCCATCGTGAAGTCGAGTGTTAAGTTGAAGGTACTTTTTATCCATGCCAGTGACGGCCTAACTAACTTAACTCTCAGGGAAACGGCCATGCAGACTAGAAGGAGTAGCGAGGGAGGAGTCATTGTTGCCATGGGAGTCAGACATGGTGCAGAGATATGAACTTTTTTTTTCTGAATGATCAGGATTTTTAGCTTTTTTTATGTAGACAACAATCAGATTAATTTCTCATGGAGAGCTTTTCCCTGATTCAGAATTGGTGAAAATCTCACTCATTTCTGGCTCCTGTGATGTCATTGAACCATCCTTCACTACTCCTTCTAGCATATGGAGTCTCAGGCCTGCACCATGTTGCCCCATATCTCTGTTACTGACCATATTTAGAGCTACCACTGCTTTATTTTTATTTTGTTTAATTTTGAAATCCCCTCCAAATGCAGCTTTACCCATCTGGATGAGCTGCAGCCTTGAAAGCTTTCCTCAAAACTGCACTTTCGCTTGGCATGTGATCCCCCATGATATCCTCAAAGGTATTACAAAAAGTGTGAATGTAAAGTAATTTTTGCTTTCCCTATTACTTCTGCCGGACCTCAACTCACAAATGACTCGAGTCAAAGGGAGTTGGGAACCAATAGGAGGATCAGGAGATGACAGTTGGGTCACTGGGAGCCAGTATTGAGGGTAAAACACGCAGTGCGAGACTGAGATGTCTCACATGTGAAAATGCACTCTTCTTACTGAACCCTCCTTTACAGCTCTTTGTGATGGCTGCATCCTCCTGATCATCCTACCTAACCCTAACCCTTGCAATAATACTCACCTAAAGTTGGACCTGAAATGAAAGTTGGCTCTGGCTCGGTCTCAGGTGGGCTAGCTGTCATATCACCTCTCTGACTATGATTGTGACTGTCAGGTCATCTCTTGCCTTTATGATCTGAACCCAGATGTGTAAAAATGGTGACCTGTTGGACTGATATAATTTGGTCCTCCTGGTCCCACCCAATATTTCTGGATGTCCTACCATGCGACAGTGACACCATACCACAAGACCACCATCTTTAGGCACCTAATGCACTGGATCGAATAGATGGGTAAACAGTCAGCCAAGTTTTCTATATAGATGTTCCGCATGTAAGAATACAGAAGCATCCATAGATAGGCAATGTCTATGCAAATACTTTGATGCCCCCTTTATGTGAAACCCCTCCCCTTTTGACACTCCACTCAGTAAAGTACCTGGAATTCAAGAACAGTCAGTTAACCTCTGCTACATGGATGGTGGGGTGGGTTGATGATGTGTCATAAGAGTAGGTACACCAGCTGGTGGTTTCCAAATCTCACCAAACACTTTCACTGTGCCACCTGAAGTGATTTGGAAAAGAACAAACACATTCAAGATTATTCAGTCAGTTACCTGCTGAAGTTGCTGGTAGACCAACTGCAACCAAAATTGACCAACATTTGGCTGGTGATAATTTCCCACCCTGTATGTAACCTTTGTCCATCAGATGAATTTGAGGAATCTGATCATATTTGACCAAACTGAAATCTCTCTTTTTGTCTAGTGTATGCTGTATCATAAATGCCAACCCACAAATCCAACATGTACAAAAGTTTGATTGGTGTTTTGTGATTGAACAGAGTCAGAGGTAAAGAACATGTCATCTGCCACAGACCTACTAGTCTAATAGTATTTGCAATTTTGACAATAACAGGAAAGTATTTGAAAATCAGGTTTTCTGTGATTGATCACTGGCGCTATATGAACGGTCCTGGTGTAGTAAACCACACCCAGCTGTTATGCCATGTCCATTAAAATGCTAAGAATTATTTGCAATTGCTGTTTGACTCAAATTAAGTCTGACAAAGTATGTGCTGTATGAAGCAGAGTACAATAGGATTCAGTGCTCAACCAAGGAACACAAACACATTCACAGACAAAGCAGTTTTTTGTCAGTAAAAGTTTTTATGGATAGCACATGGTCTAGGCAACTCCAGTGACAGAAAGCAGTATTTTTTTCTTGTGAGTCATGGGTTGTACACTACCCATGAATTTTGTACAAAAAAGAGAGAATAATGGCAAGTTGTAACATGAGATTTCGTAATAAAATTTCTTTTTCCAAAAATAAGTTTGTATTTTCATTTTGTTCTCGTATCTGTCTCTGTTAATATGGTATGTGATTTTTCTTTTTAATAAAAGGTGCAATAAATAAGCTGAGAATGTACAAGTATTTACACAAAACAGTCTAAACATGATCACAAATGTAAACAGCAGCTTACCAGAGGTATATTTTGTAATTTCTGATTGGTTAGGCACATAAGGTGTTTCGATTCATATTGGTATTAGTTTTTCATTAAAATACGCTCTCTATGAAAAGTCCATGTCATTCAAAGACACTGTACTCTAAGACAAAGCTCACAGTAACACGTTCAATTGGAGATACATTGCCACTTGACACAAATCTCAACATAATTTCACCCTCGACGTTGAAAAAGCAAAGGGCTAATTTCAGAAAGCTGGCACAGAATGCGTCTTGCCGGCTGTTTTTGACTAGCTAAATGTTTTTCCACAATCTCTTGATGGGTTGTCAAGGGGTGGAAGCGTTTGTTAACTTTGTGAGTGCAGCGACATGGAAATGGCCATTTGCGGTATGTCAGAGGGATAAGGCTGTATTCTTCGGTTCTTTGGAGGAAAACATCAGTTTGGCCACAACATGCATCATGTTGAACCAGCTCGGTGGATCGGGGCTCAGCGTGAGCCCGGCAAATATTGACACGGAGGGGATATTTGGAGCAGTTCACTACTAAAATAGCCTGCGGTCACTTTGGTTCAGTCCATATTATATTTTAGGAAGGCAAATATGGCTTGAGGAGAAAATACATTAGGAAGGGGAAAGGAAATGCGGATCTCGACTGACTCCAATGTATCATTCATTTAGTATTAGATTGTTTGGGTTAACAGCCACGTAACACAACGTATACCATGCATTTGCACTGAAAGGAATTCAGACTCGGATTCTTTTCCCCCATCTGACACAAAGCATTTCTACACGTTTTCTGTCATTTGACCAGATGATGTCATCCCCTACTGTTGGTTTCCTGCGTTGTGATTACACACCGAGTCGATTCCCCAGCGTCGGGCGCGAGAAGAGAAGTAGTTCCTCAGTAATTATGTAAGGGTCTTCTGAGAACTGATCCACCATTTTGTTTTTGGAGAGGAGAGGGGAAGGAAAGCAGCACTCGGACCGGTCCCACAACAGTTCAGTTCCCCCCCCTCGCCCCCTTTCAGTGAGGGAGAAGGGGTGCGGTAGCCTCTTCGGCACACACACACACTTACATAAACACATAATATACAAACAGAAACACTCCGTCCCCGCACACACACCATCATTCACTCACTCACTCAGAGACCCAGGAAGTGAAGACTCCACTCCACAGCCAATAGGGAAGCTGACAGGCAACTTGGTGGCTCAACATTGGAGCGGGGCGAAGTTGCCTACAGACGATACTCATAATGTCAGTTCTGCAATGTCCCGCTAAGACTGGAGTCTTTGTTTTTGACTTTGAGAGACAAATGTTAATAGATGGATTGATTGAACTGTCCAAGATCACTGGAATAGCGTGTGTAGATTCTCTTTCAGGGTGGAAATTCCTCGCAGGCTGAGGATTTGGGCGGGGAAACTGGTGTCTAGTTAGGGTCAACCTCACCCAGGAGTCCAGCGCTGGTGGATTAGCGGCCCGTTGCCAGTCCAACTGCCAGCCAAACACAGCTGGCCCCGAAGCCGCCCACAGCGTCAGTGGCAGCCGCAGGCCCGCACCACCATGTTCTTGTATTTCTTCAGGATGACGTTGGAGTTGTCGTCGAAGTAGAGCACGGATATGGCGTGCAGCTTGGTCGGGGCGCAGCACGGCTTCGGGACGTTCTCGGGGTTCATCAGATGCACCTGAGGAGGGAACAAGAAATCACAGCAAAGATTTAAAACTCTGCTGAAGAGAAGAACAGAAGATAAATGTATTGATGCTGGGGCATTGCAGCAGCAAAGCATAGAGCTGCAGGTTGGAGAACAAAGAGTTAGAAAAAAAAATGTAAATAATGATGCATTAATGATAGTATAAAGTGTTGCTCCATAATGACTGAAGTAGAATTCACACTGTGATGGCCACTAAAAAGACAAAGAAAAAGATGTCTGAAACATGCTACTACATTCTCAAGCTTTCAACTCAATTATTGTGTGGTCGATGTTTTTGGTCAAAGGACCTTTTTTATTTTATATAAATTAGGTATCAATATATTATGCAATCTACCAGATAGAGCCCCAATATTCACAGTGTTCTTTACCATTGTTATGAATGCATAGCCATCCAATGCAAATATAGAAATATAATACTTTAATATGGTGATTATCTCTCCAATTCATTTGTTGCTGTTGCTGCAACGTTCACCACCCCCATGAGTAATTGCATGGGACGTCCTGCAGCACAAATACATAACACTTAGACTTAAAATGACTTCCATTGTACCATTTAAAGAATACAGTCAGCACGCTAAAGCCTGGGTCAGTTGGTCTTACCAGTGTCTGTACGATGGCGTGGTTGGTGGCGTTCATGTGGGCGTTGAGGGGGAAGGAGCACTCTCCATCACAGTAGTTGGCTGCGTAGCCCTCTGGAGCGATGATCCAGTCCTGCAGGAAACACAACAGAGACAACACTGAGTAAACATGAACAGCGGGAAATCAGCCTGCCTCCTAAAGCGATATTTCACCTTGGTACCATATTAATGTATATTTATATGTCACTTAAGCATTTGTAGTGTTTTGTCAGTTATGTTCCGGTGTGAGTTCAAGCAGCCACTGATGTTGTTTGTCCTGGTTTCCTGTGGAAATGTCACTTATTTTCATTTGGCTTCTGCCTCGGGAAGTCTGAGGTTCACATACTGTACACAAACTACTGCAGGGTAAGCAAGGCGATCGGTCCTGCAGTGCATCAGGACTTATATTCTTATAGAAGCTTTAGAAATATAGACAAAGTCAAAGTAGATGGAATCGATGAAATCCAGTTTAAACAAATCGCAATGTATTATTAATAGGACTGTAAATGTTGAAAAGGCATTATCTGCTCCTACAATACAACAATATTAATGTGTTAGTCTTATCATATTATCATATTCCAAAATGAAATATGATGCATTATTGTCCTCCATCTTCCAGAGTCTTTCAGCAGCCCACCTGAGTCCTGTTGGGGGATTCAGTGTTAACCGAGTCTCTCAGGACAAATCCCTGCTGAAACGCTCCTGTCTGTAGAATCGCTCAGCAAAGGAGTCCTTCTCTCCTCCTTCCTTCCTCTCCGTCTGTGTTACTCTGCTTCTCTGTGTCGTTCCGTCTCTCTGACAATGTCTGTCTGTCTTTTACCTCCTTCTAACGTGTTTCCCTGCCTCTTTGTGTGTTTGTTTACCCTGTCTGTATCTATATCTCTGTCTCTCTGTCTTTCTCCTCACACTCGCCTCTGTCTCGTTCTCTCCAGCTCCCTTCCTGTGTGTCAGTGTGTGTATGCCACTCTGTGTGTGTGTGTGTGTGTAAGAGTGTTGGCAGTCTCCCTCTAGATGTCAGTGCTGTGTTAACAGCAGACAGCTTGTTTGGAAGGACATACGTAAC